>NC_056725.1:1483921830-1483964330 GCF_019279795.1 Protopterus annectens | reverse complement strand
CACCCTGTCTGGGTAAAATAAGATAAAAGGCTCCACAGCCATGAGGGCCTGTAGCTCTGAAACTCTTCTTGCTCAAGTAATAGCTAGTAGCAGAGCTGTTTTCCACGATAAGAACTTTATATCCACGGTAGCAGCTGGTTCAAATGGAGGCAGGGTGAGCTTTTCCAACACATAATTGAGGTCCCATGCAGGTAATGGTGATCTTCTAGGAGGCCTTAAATTTTTGGCTCCTCTAAGATACTGCTTTAGTAAAGGATGAGAAAAGATTGGTGGCTCGGTATTGTAATGAGCCGAAATAGCAGAGGCATGGATTTTGATTGATGAGAAAGATAGGCCTTTGTCAAGCATCTCTTGTAATATCCGAGAAATATGTGGTTCTGCTGTATCAGTTCCTTGTGCTTGATTCCAAGCACAGAATCTCTTCCATTTGTCAGCATAAGATTTTCTAGTACTAGGCCTTCTGGCTTCCAAAATGACATCCATCACAGCTTTACTGAGAGGTGTCGTCAGTATGATTGCAGGATTAGCCATGCTGCCAGGTTCAGAGTCTGTAGTGGATTGTGCAGGATCTGATTGTGTTGCTGGGACAGTAGTTGCGTTTTTTGAGGCAAGGTCCAAGCTGGGTATTGCGACAAATTCCTTAAGATTGGGTACCAGTATTGGCGGGGCCAGTCCGGGGCAATCTTTGGCGTCTCGTATGACTTTTAGGAGGACCTTGGGTAGAAGAGGCAGAGGAGGAAAGGCGTAAACTGATAGGGCGTCCACTTTCCATGCTTGTCTGTGATAAGTCCTTGTGCAGAATCTTTTCAGTTGATAATTTTGAGGAGAGGCAAATAGATCTATGTCTGGGCTCCTCCATTTCTCTGCTATCATGCTGAAGACTTGTGTATTTAGTTTCCACTCGTGAGGATCCATAAGGTTTCTGCTTAAATCGTCTGCCAGGAATTGAACTTGAAGATTTATTTGGTAGGTCAAAGCTGTGTCCCACAGTGCCATGGCTAATCTGCAAAGGGGGTAGGAATGTGTGCCCCCTTGCTTGTTTATATAACACATGACTGTGGTGTTGTCTGTCTTTATCAGTAGTTGTCCTGGATGAAGCAAGTCCTTGAAGGCTGTTAGGGCATTTTGAACAGCTAGCATCTCTTTCTGGTCGATATGTAGATGCATTAGATTTGGTGACCATATGCCCTGAATGCATCTTCCTGCCATGTGGGCCCCCCAGTCATACTCTGATGTGTCCGTTAAGGTTTGGCTGGCAGGGGGTAGAGTGAACGGCCGTCCCATGTTTTGATGACAGGCCTTTGCCCACCATAGAAACTCCTGTTGCAGGCAGGGGATGAGAGGAATCATTGTTTCCAGACTGTGTGAATGTTGACTCCATAACCTTTTTAGATACCATTGAAGTTTTCTCATATGCAGTATTGCATATGGTATTAGTAGGATGCAGGATGCCATGAAGCCCAGAGCCTGCAGAATTTGTCTTGCAGTAGACTGGGTTTTTGTTGCCATCAGTTTGAAGTAAGTAGTCAGTTGCCTTTGTTTATCTGGCGTGAGGTAAGCCATCTGGGCAGTTGTATTCAAGCTTGCACCTAGGAATGTTATCTTTTGAGAAGGTACCAGTTGTGATTTCTTTTCGTTTATTGTGTACCCTAGGCATGTTAGAAGCCTTTTCACAAACGCCAGGTGTCGTAGAAGAGTGTCCTTGGTCTCTGCTTGAATGAGACAGTCGTCCAAGTAAGGATATATTTGAATACTTCTTTGTCTGCAAAATGCAATTACTGGTGCCAGGCACTTTGTAAAGACCCCATGCAGAGATAAGCCAAAGGGCAGTGCAGAGAATTGGTAATGCATTAAGCCAGCCTTGAATCTGAGGTATCTTCTGCACGACTGTCTTATTGGAACATGCAGGTATGCCTCTTTTAGGTCTAAAGTCACCAGCCAAGCATTCTTGCCCAGCATGGGCAGAAGCTGTTGCAAAAGGAGCATTTTGAATTTCGGAATGTCCAGGCATTTTGAATTTTGGAATGTCCAGGTATGTGTTCAAAATCGATAAATCCAGTATTGGCCACCAGGCCTCATCCTTTCTGGGTACCAAGAACAGTCTTGAGTAAAAACCTTGTCCTTTTTCCTGTTCTGGTACTGCCTGAATGGCCCCCATATCCATGAGGGACATAACCCTGTTTCTGCGCCTCTGCCCATTGTTTTTTTGGCAGATCTGGCCAACCATTTGTCATTGGCAGAGTGTGGAAATGGAATCTGTATCCCTGTGATATGGTGTTTAGTACCCCACATGTCCTGCGTTATTAACTGCCAATTTTGAGCAAAAAGTGCTAACTTTCCCCCTATGGGTGCTGCCAAAAGGTAAGTGCTTGGTGTAGGCAGAGGGAAGTCATTTGGGATTGCTTTCTGTAGGTGCGCACTTCATCTCCTCCAGATTTGGAGGTGGATGCGCCCCATTGCTTTGACCTGTATGAGTCTTGAGCCTGGTACCTGGAACCCTTAGGGCGTCTGGATCTGCCCCTTTGAGGTCTGTCTGACACAGGAAAGGCCAATTTTTTGTAGGCCAGTGTCTACTGAATCTAGGTGGCTGCACTCGTAAGAAATCTTTAACAGTTTGCATAGACTTAAGCTTTGTCTTCCATTTTCTTTAAAACCTCTTCTGCCTTAATATCAAACAGAGAATCATGCTGTAAAGGTGCGTCTAGCAATTTTGCTTCAACATGATCAAGCAAATTTTGTTCCTCTAACCAGGCATGCCTCCTAATCACAGATCCAGTAACTGCAGCCCTGCAGGAGGCCTCTAAAGAATCAAAATCACATTGCAAAATATGGCTTTCCAACTTGTTCAGCTGCATGCAATAATTCCTGCAATTCCTTATTTTCTGCACATTCTGAAATCAACGTAATTTGCTCTTTCAGCAATCCCATAACATGTTGTTGGTATGTAAGCATATGAAATTGACAGTTTAAGGCCCTGATTGCCAAGGTTGCAGATATATAAACCTTTTTTCCCCATCTGTCCAGTGCCCTTGAATCTGTCGGAGGGGGTAGGGTGTTTTGCTGATGAGGCCTTAACTCCCTTTGGACCCTGTGAAATAGTTTCAGGATCAGCAGCAGGGTTTTTAAATAAAAATTTAGGAGAGTCAGGGACCCTGTAATACCTGTCCGGCTTACTGGGAGCCAGAGGTAAGGAGTCTGGGGTCAGGCTTGACTCCAAAAACACATCATCCACAATGTGTAAAACAGGGGGAATGGCTAAAGGCTTGTGCTGAGGGAGAAGGGAATCCCAGAGTATCTTTTTTGATTCTGATAAGTCTTGGCTCTCCCACTGAAAATGCTCCCTCAAAGTATGCAAGGTTTCTCCAAATGAATAATCCTCAGGAGGGAATGCTGATGGAATAGATTCCTCAGCATCAGAATCCTCAAAGGGAGGTAAAGATAATTCCTGATCAGAAGAAACGGAAACCTGATCTGAAGATTCATAGTCAGCGTCTTGCCTAGGCCTCTTATCTGGAGGGGGATGGGTACCCCTGATCAAGGTAATAAGGTCTTCAGCCATTTTGATCATCTATTTTTTAGGCATAGAGGCCAATGCACGTGGCTCAGGCATCAGCTTTTTAGTTTTAGAAGGTGTCTTTGCCTTCGGTTTTGCAGCTTTCGTCGGTTTGATATAAAAATATTTTAGGTCTGAATACACCCCCAGAAGCCGGTGCCTGCTCACCGGCTCCAGACCCATCCGAGGGAGATACATCTGTCGGTCCAATACCTTGAGTATCTTGCGGCATGCCGGACTCCACATGGGCGTCGGCAGAGGCCTGCGACTCGAAGGTAGCAGGTATCAAGGGCTGCGAAAGCGTCTCACTGAGTACCGGCGAACCGGCGACTGGCTTAGGAGAAGCTTAGTTGTTGGTTTTGGATCTCGACTGCCTTTCTCTGTCCTTTTCTTTGCGTTTTTTTATGTACTCCGGTAGTCGGATTGCTATCCTACGACATTTCTGGGCAGTTAAATCTGTTTCCAAAATACTTAGATGCAAAAATATACCGACGCTTAATAGTGCGTTGGTTAACTCTAGCACAAAACCGACAGCCAGGCACATTGTGATCAGGGCCTAGGCAAGGAATACAGTATAAATGAAAATCCTTATGGGGGTATTTGCTTCCCACAAGTAATACAATTATTAACTTTTTCTGACATCGGTAAAAAGCAAGAAAAAAGTTTCCCCAATGGGGTACTTAGCGTTAGTGAAGACTTCAGTTCTGAAACTCAAACTCGAATATTTCAGTAGTCGGCCGACCGGCACTTGCAAAATGCTTCTGCTTTGGGCACCGTGCGGCAAGACAGACTAAAGAAAATGGCATCGGCTGCATGTTTTATACCCCTGACGACCTGACGTCATGGAAGAGAAGACAGCAACCGACACAGGACCCAAGACTTTGGAATTCAGGCCGACTTGAGCGCAACCTGCCAGCAGATTACCCAAATGTAATGACTGCAACAGTGAAACACGAAGAACATCCAGGGTGCACCCACCTGCTGCAGTACCATGTCCCCAAACTCCTGCAACACTGCTGGGATTTCTCAAACCTTGGTAAGAGATGGCCGCTGGGACATTGCTACCCCTTTCACTCGGGTGTTAGTCCAAGCTTCACTGAGATCAGTCACCAGATCCCCCTCAGACTTCTCCTGCCATCCACTGCAAATACTCAACACAAGGGCTTCCCTATCATGGTAACATAGTACAATTTGTACACCTGCCTCCAGCCTAGCAGTTCCATCATGTAGTTAACATTACTAATCACCCTTACCACTTTGAAGTGTCCCTCCCAAACTACCTGCAGCTTACGGTGTCTGACAGGAATGAGCACCATCACCTGCTGTCCCACAGCATACTCTTTGGCTCGAGCATTCCTGCCATACCAGACCTTTTTCTGGTGTTGGGCTCCTGCCAGTTTCTCATGGGCCAAGCCCATGAGCTCCCCAAGCCTTTTCCTGAGGTTTAGGACATATGTCACAACAGACTCCTTGTTGGATTCATACACACCCTCACACTCATCACAAATCAAATCTAAAGGTCCCGTCACTCTACGGTCATACAGCAACTCAAAGGGTGAAAAACTTGTGGATTCTTGGGGTACTTCTCTGTAAGCAAACAGATGGGGCAAATATCTGTCCCATTCTCTCTTTTAAACTGGTCTGCAAATGCCCGTAGCATGACCTTTAGTGTAGTTCAACCTCTTTACCATCCCCAGACTAATGGTTTTGTGGAGGGTTGTCTTTAAGTGCTTCACCTCACAGCGCTCTCACAGATAAGCCAGCAGGTCTGATGAAACTGGCATCACTGTTGTCAGTATTTTTCTTTGGAAACCTACCCTGCTGAAAATCGTGAGCAAAGCATTTGTCACCTGCACTGCCTCAACAGAGGACAGAGCTACCGCCTGTGGGTGTCTGGTATCATCATCTACTACTACTAGAATACACCATCTTCCCTGGAGAACTTGGAGTACTCTGAGACCCCACAATATCCACAGCTACCCTCTGAATTGGCCCCTCAAATCACAAGCAAAGGAATCAAAGGAGCTTTGACCTGGTCTCCTGCTTTGCCTACATTTTGGCACTGCTCACAGGTCCTGCAGTACCCGGTTACATCCCTGGCAATCCCAAGCCAAATAAAAGTTCTGCAGAATGTCTCTTGGTATGCTTTATGCCCATATGACCTGCAAAAGGAATGTCATGGGCTATGGCTAGAAGTCCCAGTCGGCTCTGGACATTACCAACTGCTGTATTACCTCACCTTCTAGCCCTCCCTCAGGGGTCCACTCTCTATACAGCAACACTTTGTTGCAGTACAAAGGCTACACTTTTCCTTGATAATCAGGTGCCTCCCTAGCTACCCCCCCTCAAGACTTGCAATATAGGGCTTGAGAAGTGAGCCTGTCTCAACTCTCATCTTTGCGACTTTTCCCAGCTCCCCTTCCACAGGAAGTCTGGTATCTTCTGACAGCAGTGCCTCACTCTCAGCCACTCTCAGCCTGGGTACTACCATTCATGCCAGCCTTTGCAGTCACACTGTCCAAGGGAACATCAGTACCCATGAGCAGCTGGGGCTCATCTTCAGGCTCACTGCTGCAGGGAAGCTCCCTCCCTAAATTAGCCATGTCACCAAACCTGGCTTCAAGGGTGTGGTCTGTCTGGGTCTCCCCCAGGCTACCAGACCCACATGCCTGTCTCCAAGCCTGACGTCATGTCACTGCATGCACACAAGGTACTGCATTCTCAAAATCATTCCCTATCAAGACATCTGTAGTGATATCTTCAAACACACCTACTTGCTTGCTTCAGTTTCCACCCTTCCAGTCAAGGTGAACCCCTATCCAAAGGCATTTGGAATGGGATCCCCCCCTAAGGTTCTGACTGGAGTGGACTGCCCAAGCAAGTATTGCTACTGTTTTAACCACTGCAGGCTTCAAAATGGTTATATCAAAGGCTGTGTTCTCTCTTGGCAGTGGCCTGTTTTCCATCCACCAAGATAGGATACAAATGCTGGTGGCAATTTGGTACGCCTGTTGTCTCTAGACAACTTACTACTGGCATTCTGTTATTCCCACTTGCTGGCTCCCCTATATTTTGTTCCCCAGCTTGCCTCCGTGGACATCTATATGCTACATGGCCCCATTGGTTACATTTGAAACATTTAACCCTCTTATCCTGGACATGTACCCGACCTAATGGCTTCCCTCGTTACCAGCAGACTCTGTTGGGGTGGTTTAAGCTGCCCACCACGGGTTCCCTTATATCCATGTGCAGCACTGGGTATCCCTTTCCTGTGCAGTGATGCCTTGCTTGCCAAGTACAGATCCCCTTTTTTTCCCCAGCTCATCTGCAGAGTTGCATTCCCTGTCTGCCAACCAGATTCCCATGTCCTCAGGCAAAGTGCTAAGGGCTTGTTCCCTCACCAAAAGGTCTGCCAGCCTTTGAAAAGTGGTGACCTGACACACACACCCACCTATGAAAATAGGTGCTTAACTCGGCAATATACTCACGCACTTTCATCTGCTCTCAGTCTATGCTCACAAAACTTTTTTTCTGTAAACGTCAGGTGTTAAAAAATGTTTATTGGAATGTTTTAAGTTAACTGCAGCGTATTTTAAGCAATCAGTATTAAACAATTTAAAAACAGTAGCTGCAGCTTTACCATGGAGTAAGGGGGATAGGAACCGCACCCAGAGCCCTTGGTCAACATTATACTGTTTACATATCCTTTCAAACATATGAATAAAAAACTATTAAAATTATCACCCTCTGTAAACTGTGGAAGAAATTTACTGACCTGGCTCACTGTTTTGGTTATTCCCTTCCCCATTACCTCCATGACCCTGGCAAAGAGTCATCTCCCTCTCATGTTAATGCCGCTTCTCCTTTTCTTTGGCCTCCAAATCCCGCAATCTCCAATGACTCTAGTTCCAAACATCTGGCCTCCAGTTCAAGTCTCCTTAACTCCAGATGGATTTTTAAGTCCGGAGGAATAATTGAACTATCCAGTTTCTGAGAGCTGTACATCCCCAGTGCCAGACTGGTTTGTCTTCTTGGTTGCTGGCCTGTGATATAGCGATGATTAAGGCTGCAATAATTTCCCCTCTAGTCAGGTTAGCAGGCACCAGTCCTTTGGCGTGACATCTCAACCAGTTGGGTTCCTTGTTAGCTGGTCATAATCCTCTGCTGACATCCTTGCCTGCTCTCCCTGACTAACTAAGCTAACAAAAAGTAAAGAAATAAAACTATTGTGATACGAAACTCTGAACTGTCTACTATGTGGCTGCTTGAGAGTACACCTTTTTTAGTGACAACTCCATACAGGTTACAGGAGTTCAATTAATATCTCACCAGTGCTCACCAATATGCAACATCCCCACGCTGGGCCAGTAATCAAGGAGCCTAAATCCTCACCACTCATGCTAGAGAGGAACATGCAGTTGGAATATAAATAGATACACGCAGTATTTCCAGATGCAGACCTCTCTGCATCAAGCAGAATTTCCCTTAAGAGCACACAGGACACACTCAGCCCGGGGTCTGGGTGTTTCTATCTCCCCATGTCCTCAATAAAGGACTCCCCCACTGGCACTGTGCAACCAGTACTTCATGTCTCTGCTCCAAGTAGCTGACATACACAGATTTAAAATTTACAGAGACACACACACACATGGGAAAGGGTGGCACAGATTACCCACTCTACCAACTTTGCCCAGAATATAAGGTTGATTCACTGTCACCAGTCCATTATAATAAGGCTCTTAAAAAGGGTATTGAATTAGGCTCTTAAAAAGGGTATTGAATTATGCTAAGTGAAGTTAATATTAATACAAATTGTACAGTTGACCAAACAGCAAGGCTTTCAGGAGTGGCCAGTTAATCACCAAATAATTATGTGCAAATACTCTCAATGCTTAAATATTTTCTAAAAAGAATCGGACACAATAAAAAGTTTACATGTATTTAATAAAAAAGGACAAGAAAATACTAAATATATTTTTTACAGTAAACCACAAAGTTCAAATCACAGGACATACTGAAAACATTGATGGATAGACTCGCACAAACAAAGAAAAAATTTCTAAACTAAGCTTTACTGTATTCCTCTGACTGAATCTAGGAGAATTACTATTCCCTAATAACTTGCTTGATAGAGCAAGGCACAATTAAAAACATGAGCAGTCTTTCTGGTCAGGTTCCCCAAAACATAATACGATTACTCCCTGCAAAATAGAATATCCAAGATGGCTTGCAGAATGACCTCACCTGGTCACCTGACTAGGTTCTCACAGTATCCCCCTTGAAGCTGAAGCAGCAATTTACTATAGACAGCTGCAATACACATCTAAATATTTATGGCACTGCCTGGGGCTTCCCCCTTTTTACTGAGCTAATTCTGGTTATTTAACCAAGCATAGCTTCTAGAAATGCAGCAGTTTCTGTTGTACTGATAAACTGTGTCCATACCTTCCAAGATACTTCTCAAAGCATGCTTTAAAACTTGAGTCACACTAGAAACAATTTCAAATAACATTTCTGTTCAGCTTGCAAAGATGCAAAGTCATCTAAACTCTAAGCATATTGCAAAATAAACTTCCACATAAAGTCTAGGTAATTTAGAATTCTAAATGCTTCATCACTACACTGAGTAAACTTTTTCCCCTCCGAAATTCTAATCACGTTCCAATTTCATCCTGAGGTGTAGAGTAAGAAGAAACCAAGGACTTCTTTTTGGTGTTGACAGCAGGAGAAACCACAGCAGAGTCAGCTGACAAATGAGCAAAGAGAGCCGAAAGATCAGAGTACACCTTCCATTTCCTCATAGCCTTTTTAGGAATTGGTTCACCAGACAAAGGGGTTTTACATGCAGTTTTACAGAAATCTTCTAAGGCTAGTAAGGGAGAACAGCCAACACATTCTGAACTGCAACCTCAATAACATCATAAACTCTGCCAAACTCTGGTGAAGCCTCAGACTGCTTCCTTTCGAATACGTCCCTAAAACTTGCTAGCATGTGGAAAAAGGTGAATACCTGCTTGCATTTTTGAACCTGTTCTGAAGAATCAGACTGGACAGACTGAAGGGTGTTCATTATTACTTGCATTAGAGGCCCCATCAAAATCTGCAGCCATAGACTAATCTCTAGAGAAGGATAGCTCCACATAAACATAAACATAGTAGCTAAGATGAGTGAAGTTTAATACACTCCTAAATTAGGAAACCACATCATCCCAATACATGGTAACAACCCGACTGTCTGCATTGGGTTGGAGTTTCTCTTTCTTTCAACTGTGAACTACCCTAGCAGACAAAAATCTGAGGACAGAGTATTATGTCTGGTAAGGGGTCACTTACCCCAAAACTCTCCTGTATCTGAAGGGTTTAGTTCTCCCATACCTAAACCAGGTAATGGAACAGCCCCAGAGGATGTGTCTGACCTCAGAATCATACAAGGCTGTGGACTCGCACCAGAGGGTGATGAAGAAAATGGCAACATATTCATAATCCATAGGGTGAGTTATGTTTTTAATATTTTTGCGCAACTTTAGGTGCCACTGGTTTTGATTCGGGGGGATGCAAAGTATCAGGATCCATCAAGTCAGGGGAAAAATACCAGCCAGAATAATACACTGAGACTATCAAGGACCGACTTAGGGCAGCAATAATAGAAAATAGACACTGTCCCCACACAGCAAATTGGAGGGAACTGCATAAAACAGAAACTAAATGCTAAGAAATGCATAATGGTACCCTTCGGGAAGTCATCCAACCCTAGTAACTATCATATCGACAACACACCCCCAACACTTCCCCAGTAGTCAGGGACTTAGGAACACTCGTAGACAGTAATCTAGACTTTGACCATCACGTTTACAACAGTGAGGAAATCATTCCATGCTGTGCAATTTGTAAACAAAGGTATGGCATCTAGGTCCAAGAAATCATTATTACATTGTACTTGGCTTTCATCAACCCTATCACTGAGTACAATGCCACCTTTGGTATGTACCTAACCAGGCATATCCAGCAATTGGAACTCAAGAGGTTCATCACTAAAAGCACACAAGGTGCAAGTAACATGGTCCTACTCAGACTGCCGCAAGGCCCTATCCCTGTATTCTGTCTCCTACAGGCTACTGAGGATAAATCTATGTCTGGCATACAAGGCTTGTCAGACCCCAGTCTGAAAGACCTCTTACATATCCGCAAAAAAAACAGCACCAGAATTACCCATTCTAAAGATTTAAACCTTACCTGTGACATAAATAGGACCTGCAAAAGACAGAGGTATGTAACCTAGATACTACCCCTTCTCTGGAACAAGCTCTCCATCCATATGAAGCAGAGTTCCTCCCTAACCCTATTCAAGTGGATGTGGAACAAGAAATTCATCGGCTTAGCACTTATGACTCTAATGGACACAGGCAGCCTGTAAATGGTTAGTCTCCCAGACCCCTGCTTGTGAATGTTTCATCTCCCAAGCCCCTGCTTGCACTTATCAAGGGTACCAGAACTTGTTAGAGGTTTTGGATGCATGGCTAGGCTTAAAAAGGCCCTTGTGGTCATTAGCCTAGTAAACACCTATGACCCAATAAAATGTGCCAAGTCTTGTTCTATAACCTACACAGTGAAATAAACAGCACACAGTCACAGTAACAAGTAAAATTAACTTGTCCAAATAATCAAATAAATGCCCATAAAAAAATAGAAATCATAAATATGCATTTACTTAAAAAATATCTTGTCAAAAATGAAAAATTCTCAGCAGAAAATGCAAAATAATTTGCTGTAAAATTACGATTTAAAAATAAAAACAGCTACAGCAGTGTTAAATCAATAGCAAATTTCATATAGAGGAAAAAAGTGAGATATGCAATACTTTGTCAGAACTTCAAAATGAAGCAAATACAAAACAGAAACAGACAAAATTACAGCTCTACATGCACAAAGCAGTCTCTAATTCAAGTCATAAAACATTTTAGAAATGTATTACAACTGCTTAAAAGCAGTATTAAACATACAAACACATAAGTAGCAACTCCCAGAGGAATTAACAGCACTAGTAAATAATAATGTAAAATGAAATGTTAACACGTGTATGTATGTGTATAAATTACAAATACAACAGAAATAAAACAAAGTACATCACAATAAAGAGGAAGGGAAGTTCCCAAAGGAATCAGAGTCTGGAAGCTGTAATCCACCAATGCAGGCTGCTGAGGACACATTCAACTTGTGATCCCTAAAAAGCTGGCACTACTGAACTGACTTCCTGTGATGGGGCTTCGCCAATCACCTATGACAGGAAGTCAGAGCACTGGAAAGCTGCCAGTGTGGCTTTCTGCAGAACAGAATCCATATGCCACTGAGGTAGTGTGAATGAGGAAAGCAAGAACTGCTCCACAGAAAATGTTCTACGTTAATGTTATAAAAACCTTATCACTGGTCACAGCACAGACCACAATGCAAGCAGTGAAGACAGAGCTATACTCAAATTAAAGAAAAACACTGCAATCCAATGGATGATTAACATATGCCAGTGCAAACAGTTGTTCTCAGCTGCACAGTCTGCAGATCCAAAATCAATAAAAGGACTGTTAACACGAGCCTTCAAACACCTGTCAAATGAACAAGTAAGCACTATACTTCAACAGGAGACTGTATGCTTTTTATATGTACAGAGTCAGTTCTTTTTGCTAAAACAGCGAGATGCAAAACTGTCCACACACCCTCACATTTTCAATATCATAGCATACACATACGTAAATATTTCAACAAAGACTGGCATTACATTTTACATTTGCATACAAGGATGTCCCCGAATGCAAAAAGATAGTCCAGTTTCTCATATAAAGATGCCTGGGTAAAAGCTGTAGCAAAAGTGTGGCCGGAAATGCTGACTAGAAAGACAGCAAGTAAAATATTACACAGTATTAAGTGCATCATTTAAAATTAGTAACTTACATTTGTTTTCGATAAACTGATGTAGAAGACAGGATTTTCCAGTACCGGCACTGCCAATCACAAGAAATTTAAACAAGAAATCTAAGAATAAAAAACACAGAAAAAACAGGGTTATCAGACAGTTATATCAAATAGTATTAACAGCATACTGACAGCAATGGGCAATTGCAAATTTAAATCTTGTAGTACATGCTCAATTTCTAAATTATATACCCACATCTACGTCTACAGTGGATACAAAAAGTGTACACACCCATTAAAATGCCAGGTTTTTGTGATATAAAAAAATGAGACCACATTAAATCATTTCAAAACTTTTCCCACCTTTAATGTTTAACATGACCTATAACCTGTACAATTCAATTGAAAAACAAACATCTGTTGGGGGAAAAATATAAAAAAAACGTACAATAAACTGGCTGCATAAGTGGGCACACCCTTAAACTAATACTTTGTTGAAGCACCTTTTGATTTAATTACAACATTCAGTCTTCTTGAATACACACCTGCCACTAATTAGAGAGACTCAGATTAATCCCAAATAAAGTTCAGCTGTCCTAGTAGGATTTTCCTGATATTTACTCAGTTGCCTGCTACAGCAAAAGTCATGGTTTACAGAGACCTTACAATGCATCAAAGAACTCCAATTGTTGAAAATATCAGTCAGGAGAAGGGTTCAAAAAAATTTCCACAGCATTAGTGAAGACAGTCATCAAAAAGTGGAGAAAATACGGAACAGTGATGTTGCAAAGAACTGGATGTCCCTCCAAAATTGATAAAAAAGACAAGATGAAAACTGGTCAGGAAGGCTGCCAAGAGACCTACAGCAACACTGAAGGAGCTGCAGGAATTTCTGCAAGTACCGGTTGTGTACTACATGTGACAGTCTCCTGTATTCTCCATACGTCTGGACTATGGGATAGGGTTGCAAGACGGAAGCCTTTTCTTACACAGAAAAAACATCTAGGCCCAGCTAAAATTTGCAAAACAATACATCAAGTCTCTCAAAAGCATGTGGGAAAATGTGTTATGGTCTGATGAGACAAAGGTTGAACTTTTTGGCCACAATTCCAAAAAGTACATTTGGCCCAAAAACACTTTGCATCACCAAAAGAACACCATCCCCACAGTGAAGCATGACTGTGGCAATATCCTGCTTTAGGGTCACTTTTCTTCAGCTGGAACTGGGGCTTTAGTCAAGGTAGAAGGAATTATGAACAGTTCAAAATACCAGTCACTTTAGGCCCAAAACCTTCTGGCATCTGCTAGAAAGCTGAAGATGAAGAGGAATTTCACCTTTCAACACGACAATGACTCCAAGCATACATACAAAATCAACAAAAGAATGGCTTCACCAGAAGAAAGTTAAAGTTTTGGAATGGCCCGGCCACAGCCCAGACCTAAATCCAATAGAAAATCTGTGGGGTACCCTGAAGAGGGCTGTGCACAAGAGATGCCCTCGCAATCTGACAGATTTGGAGAGCTTCGGCAAGGAAGAGTGAGCAAATATTGACAAGTCAAGATGGGCCATGCTGACAGACTCCTACCCAATAAGACTAAATGTTGTAATTAAATCAAAAGGTGCTTCAACAAAGTATTAGTTTAAGGGTGTGCACACTTATGCAACCAGCTTACTGTACGTTTTTTATTTTTTTCCCTTAACAGGTTTTTCAATTGAATTGTACAGGTTACAGGTCACATTAAAGGTGGGAAAAGTTTTGAAATGTTTTATTGTGGTCTCATTTTTTTATATCATAGAAACCTGTCATTTTAACAGGGGTGTGTACACATTTTATATCCACTGTAGCTAATCCCACACCATAGTAAAAGAAACAATCCATATTTTAAGCAAGCTATAGGACATAAAGAAATAACCTGAAGTACACATTACTCATTGCTGCGTGAAAAATATTTGATGATTGTTGGAACCATCTTTCAACCAGTCTTAACTTATTTATTTGAAAGTGAAGAAAATAAGATGACAGAAGGCATCACTGTAACTGCAATGAAGGGGAAAGGTACTGCTGACGACATACATTGTCATGCCACACATTGAAAGAAGCACTCGGACTGCAGTGACCCTAAAATGCGGAACTGGTCATGATGCCCCATAACGGGAGATCTTAAACAGTTAACACTAGAAACTACTCAAAGAGGTGGAGTGCTAGACCTAGTGCTTTCAAACCGTGACATGAGGATGCCAGCCATGCAGGGAGGTCACTAGCTATGAAAATGTGATTATAAAACTTAGGGAACCATAAATGTTGATAAAAATCAAAAACAATAATTAATGACTTCTTGAGGCTACATTTTGACAAAATGAGGGAAAAAGAAGTTATGTACTCACCATAACGTTCCATCTGAGTAGGTAACTTCATTTGTCAGCAACCTATGGGTATCTGATCCAACCTGGATCCGAGCCGGCAGCTTTCCAAGCTAAAGATCCGAGCTCTCAACTCCTTCCCCTTACCCATAACACCCTGCTACCTCCCTCCAGTCCTCAGATCGAGTTTGCCAATTTATCAACCAACAACAGTCAAACATACTTGAAAGAGAAACGCTAACCTGATGAGTAACAGAAGGAAAACATTCCGTTATGAATATGACCACGAAATAGGCTAGGGGGAGGGGGGGGGGGTTGGTTGCTGACAAATGAAGCTACCTACTCAGATGGAACGTTATGGTGAGTAAATAACTTCTTTATCTGAAGTAAACAACTTCATTTATCAGCAACCTGTGGGACAGAGTCCCCAGCTACCAAAAACCTGGGAGGTCCTCAAGGAAGGATATTCCGGAGCACTGCGGAGCCAAAGGCTGCCCTACCTCTGGATATCAGATCCAGCTTATAATGAGAAATATGAAGAGAGGCCCAAGTAGCCACTGAACAGATGTCATCTAAGGGAACTCTTGACCAAAATGCTGCAGAGGTAGCCATAGAACGGGTAGAGGGAGCATGAACCCCCAAGGGTTCTGGCCGACCGGAAGCTGTGTACGCGTGTAAGATGCAGTGGGATATCCATCTAGCTAAGGTAACTTCCGTAACTGGCTTGCCTTCCTCTTTGTTTTGAATGTTGGGAAAGAAAACATGCAAATTGATGGTTTGATTGACATTGGCCTCGGAGGCCACTTTAGGCAAGAATGAAGCATTATTCCTGAGAGATGCTCTGTCCTTATGGAAGACCAGGTACGGGGGTTTTGTACAAAGGGCTTGAAGTTCAGCTACCCTTCTAGCTGAAGTAATTGCAATCAAGAAGGCAGTTTTCCAAGATAAGAATGTTAAGTCAAAGGAAGCTGCAGGTTCAAAGGGTGGACCAGTTAGAGCCTGAAGAACTAAAGTCAAGTCCCATGGGGGAACCGCATTCTTGACCGGAGATCTTAACAGAAAGGTGCCTTTCAAAAAGGTCTTGCATATCTTAGCCGAAGCCAAGGGTCCAAGGTTGTCCCCGATGTGGAAATGAGAAATGGCAGCCATCTGAACCTTCACAGTAGAAGAACTGGCCCCTTGATGGAAAACGTGGGACAGAAATTCAAGAACTGCTGGAATGGGAGCCGTAAAAGGGTCCAAATCCCTAGGTTTGGCCCAGATGGAAAAACGCTTTCATTTACTCTTGTAGATCTTCCTGGTAGAGGGTTTATGTGCCGCTACCAGAATAAATTTTACGTAAGACGAGATACCAGGAGTCCTAGCCACTAGTGGAACTGGATCAACCAAGCCATGAGCTTGAGGTCGTCCAGGTTCGGAGTTTGCAATCCTGAAGGATGAGAGATCAGATCTGGAATGGGATCTAATACCAAAGGAGGAGCTATGATGCCAGATCGCAGATACGGGAACCAGATCTGACGAGGCCAGAATGGGGCTATGAGGATTATTTTGCTCCCCAACCAACAAGCTTTCTGCAGAAATTTCATCATTAGCGGCAGAGGAGAATAAGCATAAAGAAGACAGAGTGATCAAGCATGAACCAGAGCGACTCTGGGACTCTCCCCTGGTGGGGGAATTAGAGCGAAAAATTTGCTGCATTTTGCGTTTGAAGGAGACGCGAAGAGATCGCAGCAAGGCTGACCCCATCTGAGGAAGATCTGTTTCGCTACCAAGGGGTTTAGAGACCACTCATAAAGTGTGAGGATAGAACGACTCAGCTTGTCCGCTAGAATGTTAGACCGACCCGGAATGTGCGTTGCTATCAGAAAGTGGTTGGTGGAAATCGCCCATTCCCAAACTCTCATAGCCTCTCGACAAAGAGGGCAAGATCTGGTTCCTCCCTGTTTGTTAATGTACCAGACCACCGCCATGTTGTCTGTCTGAATTGCAATAGTCCCTGGAGGAAGAAGGTCCTGAGGGACTTGCAACGCTAAAAGCACCGCCCTCATCTCCAGAACACTGATATGCAGAACGGTCTCTACAGGGGTCCACGTGCCTTGGACGGTTCTGCCCATGCAATGTCCCCCCCACCAGAGGCGAGAAGCGTCCGTGGTCAGCATGGTTTGGGGTTGAGGCATCGCGAACGGTCTCCCTTCCCGAAGCTCTCGGGAATGAAGCCACCAAAGAAGAGAGTTCCTGCAAACCTTGCTTAGGGGAATCTGTGAATCCAATGGGTGTAGGAGGAGGGACCACTGGACCTGAAGGGTCCATTGAAGGACTCTCATGTGCAGCCAAGCAAGAGGTGAAAAGCTGATAGCTGCCGCCATAGATCCTAGGGCTCTCTGGACTAATTCTGCGGGTGGGGATGGGGACTGTAGAAGTGCTATTACATGGAGTGACAAGGTGCGTAACCTGTCCGCTGTCAGAAAGGCCTTGGACTGAAGCGTGTTTATCCTGGCCCCTATGAAATCCAGAATTTGAACAGGATGAAGAGACGACTTCCTGAAATTTATGGTAATGCCTAGGTGATGGGCCAAGAGTAAAGAATAATCCCTGGCAGAACAGAGTAGATGCCTGGTGGGGGCGGTGAGGAGTCAGTCGTCTAGGTACGGGAAGACCTGAATTCCCTGAAGTCTCCGGTAGGCTGCCACAACTGCCATGACCTTGGTGAACACCCTGGGGGCTGTGGCGAGGCTGAACGGAAGAACCCTGAATTGATAATGACTGGCCCCAGCCAAAAGCGGAGAAACCTCCTGGATCATCTGTCCATGAGAATGTGGTAGTAGGCATCCTTGAGGTCTATGGAGCACATAGTACAGTTTTGTACCTACCATAAATGTAGATGTCCGATAGGAATGCATCTGCAGTCCTTACAAATGGGTAGCCCTGTCGTCAGGCAGCCCTTCGGTCGGCCGGATTCCAAAGTCTGGGTCTGGCTTCGGCTGGTGTCGCACTTCACCCGACGTCATAGCTGGAGTTTTTCGGGTATAAAGGCATCAGCCGACGCCATCTTCCTCAGTGTTTCTTGCCCCAGATGCCAGGTGCCCTCTTTGATGGCTAAATTTGGATAAATGCCAATGTTTCCAAATAGTAGAGAGCAAACACATAAAATAAGCATGTATGTACATATATACAAACAAATACACCATAATAGATCCCCCCCAAGCTAGCTGAAGGATGGCAAATACCCTAGGAGTACCACAGAGGGAAGGTGGGTGGGTAATCCTGACTGCAGATGCATTCCTATCGGACATCTACATTTATGGTAGGTACAAAACTGTACTATGTCCTTCAAGGATGCATCTGCAGTCCTTACAAATGGGTAGAATACCATAGCTAAACTAGGGAGGAGGAAAAAGTAGAGATTATGGTGTAGTTAGGATCCCTTGCAAAACAGCAGTGGCAAAACCTGCTCGGGATCTAGAGTATAAAGGTAAATTGTAATGCTTGGCAAATGTATGCACGGAGGTCCAAGTAGCAGCCTCTATAATGTCCTTGGTAGCCACTCCTCGTAAGAAAGCTGTGGTAGTGGCTGTAGCCCTTGTGGAGTGAGGCCTGATGTTCTCTGGAGTTTTCTTTCCATGGTAGGAGTAACAAAATCTAATGCAATTTCCTATCCATTTGGAGATTGTCTGTTTTGAAATAGATTTTCCTTCCTTTCCTGTTGCATATGCTACCAGAAGCTGGTCAGTTTTTCTATTGGACTTGGTCCTGTCCAGGTAGTAGCATAATTGCCTATGTACATCCAAGGTATGCAACAGTCTTTCTCCCTGTTCTGTGGGTTGGGGAAGAATGTAGGTAGGTGGATAGCCTGATTTAAAGACACTCTGGATACCACCTTAGGCATAAATGTGGGATTTGTTCTCATGGACACTATCTTGATGGAAGATCAGGAAGGGTTGCACTGCCATTAATGCCTGTAGTTCAGAGACCCTTCTTGCTGAGGTGATTGCCAGTAGGAAAGCAGTCTTCCAGGATAAGTATTGTAATTCTGCCGTTGCTGCTGGTTCGAAAGGGGAAGTGTCAATTTTTCTAACACAAAGTTCAAGTCCCATGCTGGCAATGGTGGTTTCCTGGGAGGTTTTACATTTTAATTCCTCTCAGAAACTGTCTGAGCAGAGGATGAGAGAAGACAGGAGGATCCAAGCTGTATTCTGCTGAAATAGCTGATGCATGTATCTTGATGGAAGAATAGGACAGGCCTGCATGGAAGAGCTCTGCCAAGTACTCCAGGATGTTGGCTATGTTTACTAGCGCCACATCTTCTCCTTTGCAGTACTCCAAATGAGATATCTTTTCCATTTTGCTGCATAATTCTTTCTTGTTGAAGGTCTACGAGCCTCAAGGATTATGTCTTTAACCCTTTGGGATAAATCTGGGTTAATTGTCCTATGTAATGTTCCAGGCAGTTAGCTGCAGAGTTTTCAGGTTTGGATGCAGGATGTTGTAGTTGTTCTGTGTTAACAGCAATGGGATCAGGGGCAGCGTCCATATTTGTTCCCCGAGACATGCTCCTCAGCAATGGGTACCAATGTTGTCTTGGCCAGTCTGGAGCTATCAGAATGATCCTTGGACGTTCCTCTTTGATCTTCAAAAGCACCTTGTGCATCAAAGGAAGTGGTGGGAATGCATAAGCTGTCAGGTTTTTCCAACTGAAAGATAGGGAGTCCACCTTCCAAGCAAGTGGGTGGCACGTCCTTGTGCAGAATTTCTTTAGCTGGTGATTGAGTGGGGATGCAAATAAGTCTTATTTGTGGTAATCCCCATTCTCTTGTGATGGCTTTGAAGATGTCCGGATGCAGCATCCATTCGTGGGCATCTGTGGTAGTTCTGCTTAAAATGTCTGACAGAATGTTTTCTTTTCCCGGTACAAAAATTGCTTGTAACTGAATGTTGTAGCTCAGAGCCACATCCCATAGGTCCAGTGCCAGGCGGCATAGAGGATATGAATGTGTGCCTCCCTGTTTGTTGATGTACCACATAACTGTGGTGTTGTCTGTCCTTATCATCAACTGACCTTCTTGGAGAAATGGTCTGAATGACTGGATTGCCAATTTTACTGCCAGCATTTCCTTTAGATTTATGTGCAGGCGCAGCTGGTCTTGAGTCCATAAGCCTTGTATGCACTTGTCCAGCATGTGTGCCCCCCAACCGAGGTCTGAGGCATCTGTCGTGATGGTTTGGCTTGGTTGACTGTTGCAGAAGGGCAATCCTTTGTTTGATTGACAGGCCTGAGCCCACCATAGGAACTCTTGTTTCAGGCATGGGATTATTGGAATTTTGACTTCTAGGCTGTGCTTGTGTTGGGACCACAAATTCTTTAGGTACCACTGTAGCTTTCTCATAGCAGTCTGGCATGAGGGACCAGAATTATGCAGGATGCCATGAAGCCTAGGGCTTGCAGTACTTTTCTTGCAGTTAGATGTTTCTGCTTTGTCAATGCCAAGAAGTAGAGGTAGTTGCTCTTGCTTTTCTGCAGTTAGGAATGCCATTTGTTTTGATGTGTCCAACTCTGCACCCAGAAAAGTTATTCTTTGGGATGGACTCAGCCTTGACTTTTTTATATTGACTGTATATCCCAGGGCTTGCAGTAGGTAAATGACTCTTTGTAAGTCTTCTGTTAGTTTGCTTTTGTTGTCCGCTTGAATCAGGCAGTCGTCCAGGTAGGGATAAATTTGGATCCCCTGAAGTCTGCAATGTGCAATTACTGATGCCAGGCATTTCGTGAACACTCTGGGCGCAGTAGATAAGCCAAAGGGCAATGCTGAGAATTGATAATGCTCTGATCCTGCAAGAAATCTGAGGTATCTTCTGCAATTTGGTCGTATGGGGACGTGCAGGTATACCTCCTTGAGATCTAGAGTTACCAGCCAAGACTCCTTGCCCAGCATGGGAAGAAGCTGCTGTAGGGTCAGCATTTTGAATTTTGGAACAATGAGGAATGTGTTTAAAGCGGACAGGTCCAGAATAGGCCGCCATTTGCTCTCTTTTCTTGGTACCAGGAAGAGTCTGGAGTAAAATCCCTTTCCTTGTTCCATAGATGGTACCTTTTCCACAGCTCTCATTCTTAATAATTGAGATATTTGCTTTAGAGCTTCTGCCCTTTGAGTAGGTGGTAGGTTTGGCATTCCTCTCTTCCCTGGTAGAGTATGGAAATGGAACCTGTAACATTGGTCTATAGTTTGCAAAATCCATTTTTCCCTTGTGATGCAATGCCAGTTCTTTGAAAATAAAGTAAGCTTTCCGCCCAAGGGTGCTTCCAGTTGTTCCCTGGTAGGCGGTGCCACATCCAAGTCACTGTGATTGTGTTGTTGTAGTGGTGGTGGCTGGTTTCTGCCTCTTGAACGCCTATTCCTGCCTCTCTGTGTCTTAGAGGAGTCTGGAAAGGACCAATTTTTGGAGGGCCAGTTCCTGCTAAACCTTGGAGGTTGAACCTGTAAGAAATCTTTCACTGTTTGTACAGATTTTTGCCTTCTCTTCCATCTTCTTTAGTACCTGCTGTGCAGGGGAACCAAATAAATTGACCTTGTCCATGGGTGCATCCAAAAGCTTAGATTTGACATGGTCTGGTAATGCCTGCTCTTTCAACCATGCATGTCTCCAGATAACTGTGCCAGTCATGGCTGATCTAAAGGAAGCCTCCAGTGCATCATAGTGTTATGTACCATTTCCTGAACATATTTTTTATCTAGAGATTCTTCAGAGGACAGATTTTTAATTAACTGGTCAAGCATAAACTCTTGATATTGAATCATATGGAATTGGCAGTTCAAAGCTCTAGCTGACAAAGTAGCAGAAGTGTAAAGTTTTTTACCCCATCTCTCTAAGGATCTGGATTCCCTTTCAGAGGGGAGGGGGTTTTTAGCAGATGTAGTTGCTACAGCTTTAGGACCCTGGGAGATAGTCTCTGGATCTGCAAAAGGAGCCTTGTATAAATGGTGATGAGTGTCCGGGACCCTGTAGAACCTATCGGGCTTAGCAGGGGCCGGAGGTAATGAATCAGGAGCAGTGCAAGCATCATTAAATGCATCATCTACAACAGAAAGAACTGGAGGTATAGCTAAAGGCCTATGCTGTGGCAAATGTAGAAAGGTTCTAAGCCTTTTCTGGAGTCTGAGAAATCTTGCCCTGCCACTGAAATTGTTCCCTCATAGCATGCAAGGTTTCCCCAAAGGAAAATTCCTCAGGTGGAGAGGCTGAAGGAATGGACTCTTCAGCATCAGAGTCTTCGTAAGGGGAATAAGGAGCCTCAGGAGGGTCTGTATGTTCTGAGTCATCAGAGGAGTCATCTGTGGATACTGGATCAGGGGGCTCTGCTCTAGGCCTCTTCTCTGGAGGTGGATGAGAGGCCCTGTCTGGATGAGGCTGGGAGCCACGAATTAAAGAAATGAGATCCTCAGCCAAAGAAAGCATATGGGAACTGGAGCTGGGCCTGTGAGAGGGGGGTTTAACAGGCACCGTTTTTGAAGCTTTAGCTGCTTTAGCCCTGGCAAAGGCCTTAATAGACATGGCTGCAGGAGGCCTAGCAGCTCCACGTGCAGGGGTTGAAATATCCAAGGGAATAGTGTCTGATAATTCCTGAGAAACCGCAACAGAAGGTTGGATTTCAAAAGCCGATTCCACCAGGCTAGAAGAGGCCTCGGTAGAAGGCATGTTTTCGGCCGGGGGAAGAACCGCTTGCTCGGTTTCAGCCGAAACCGAGACACTAGTGGTTGGTTTAACCGCGGTTTTGGTCGAAACCGCGGACCGTGAGTGTCGGTCCTTTTCCCTGCGTTTTTTGGTAATTTGTGAAGTCGGAGGGTCCGACGGCATGATATAAGCAAATTCAGAGCCGAAAAACTGTTCTGCAAATTCGCCCGACATCTAAGCGTCCGTCGGTTAAAAAGAAGCACAGGCTAGACAAGCTGCTACGTCGTGGTCTGGGCCTAAACAAGGTAAGCAGTAAGAGTGGAAATCTTTATGAGGTATTTGTTTCCCACAAGTTAAACAGTTATTCACTTTTTCTGACATCGGCTGAGGCAAGAAAGAGTCCCCAACGGGGTACTTAGCTTTTTAGAAGTCTTCGAAGTAGTATTCGGTATGAAATCTCTGGTTCTGACCGACCGGCACTTGCGAACAGCTTCTGCTTGCGCCACGCAAGAAAGACTGAGGAAGATGGCGTCGGCTGATGCCTTTATACCTGAAAAACTGCAGCTATGACGTCGGGTGAAGTGCAACACCAGCCGAAGCCAGACCCAGACTTTGGAATCCGGCCGACCGAAGGGCTGCCTGACGACAGGACTACCCATTTGTAAGGACTGCAGATGCATCCTTGAAGGACATCCAGTCGTTCTCCTGCAGAAGGGGGAGAATAGATTGTAGAGTGACCATCCGAAATTTCTCTTTGGCAATGAACAGGTTCAAAGTTGACAGGTCGAGAATTGGCCTCAAGTCCCCAGTCTTTTTTGGCACCAGAAAGAACCTGGAGTAATTGCCCAACCCGGACTACTCTGGGGGGACGTGCTGGATGGTCCTTTTTTCTAGTAATTCTTTTTATTTCTGAAGCCACAGCCTCCCTCAGATTGGGTGGGATATCGGGGAGGCGCTTCCCCAACAGGGAAAGATTCAGGAAGGGGATAGAGTAACCTCTGGATATTATTCGGAGCACCAAGCGATCTGTAGTAATGGACTCCCAACTTGCTAGATGCTCCGAAAAACACCCCCCCGACTGCCTCCAGAGAGGGACAGGTCAGGCAACCCCACAGGGCTGCTGCACGGGTCGGTCAGAGAAAGGTTCTCTCTACCCGAAATTCTTCGCCCCCCCCCCTCTGCCTCTGGGCCAGCGTCCACCTTGTCCTCCCCTGCCTCTGAAGGACGCAGGGTCCAGAGCGGGATGGGACTGTTGACACTTCTGGAACCACATCTTCTTTTGTCCTCCCTGGCTCACTGAGAATGTCCTTTGAGGAGTAGAGAAGCGGATTCCGACGGCAGACAGCGTCTTCCAGTCTTTCTCGCTCTGGAGTAGCAGGTCGTGGATGGTTTTGCCGAATAGTGTAGAACCGTCAAAGGGAGCGTTCGCAAAGGACGCCTTGAAGGGTTCCACATAGTCACAAAGACTGAGTCAGGCATGGCGCCGCAAGGAGACTCCTGCTCCGCTGGCTATAGCCGGCTCCTCCGTGGCATTGGAGAGAAGCCGCATAGAAGTGTTAGATATCGACTTTAGAGTGGCCATGCGAGCCGAGAAGGTTAGTTTGTCCTCAGCCGTCATGGACTCTGGGGGAGACCCAGGGTACTCTTATCAGATCCCGCTGAAGCCTAATGATGTGTGCCAGATAATTCAGCGCCCTTATAGAAAAGGTGGCTGAAGCAACATCCGATTTCCAATGTGGTCCATCGTCTGACACTCCTTATCAGGAGGATGGTCCGAGGAACTCTCTTGTGCCAGTTCCTTCTTGGTGGCAGCCGCCACCACCATGGCATCTACCGGGGAAAGTACAGTTGTGTACCTACCATAAATGTAGATGTTACGAGTGTATTCACTGTTGCAGTCATTACTCTTGAGTTATCCTGCTGGCAGGCTACCTGCAGTCAGCCTGAATTCCAAAGTCCTGGTCCGGTGTCTGTTGCTGTCACCTCTTCCCTGACGTCAGTGCGCCAGGGGTATAAAAAGATGCAGCAGACACCATTTTCTTCAGTTTTGCTTGTCCCAGAAGTCAGGTGCCCCCAGAAAGGTAGGCTAAATATAATATGCCAGTAAACATACATGCAGTAAAGAAACATTTCCTTCATCTACAAGCAAATACACCACAAAGGTTGTATAGAATACAAAAGTACAGATGAACCCCAGCAATAGAAAGGGGGATGGAGGGAGGGTAACCTGGACTGCAACAATGAATACACTCTAACATCTACATTTATGGTAGGTACACAACTGTACTATGTTCATTGTGTTTCACTGTTGCAGTCATTACTCTTGGGTTGAATCCCAAAGCTGAATATGGGTGGCTGAGCTAAATAGGGTTAGGAGAGGATACGAGGCCCTGCAGCACTGCAGTGGCAAAGCCTGCTCTGGATTTAGAGTAAAGAGGTAAGTGGTAGTGCCTTGTAAAAGTGTGCACTGAACTCAAAGTTGCAGCCTCTAAGATGTCTTTGGTTGGTACTCCTCTGAGGAAGGCTGCTGAGGTGGCTGCAGCTCTGGCAGCATGAGGCTTAATGCCCTTAGGCACTAATTTGCCATGCTGAGAATAGCAGAAATGGATGCAATGACCTATCCATTTAGAAATAGTCTGTTTTGAGATCCTTTCCTTGTGCTCCTGCAGCATATGACATTAAAAGCTGCTCAGTCTTTCTGAAAGCTTTAGTTCTGTCCAAGTAAAAGCGTAGCTGCCTGTGTATGTCCAAAGAATGCAGAATTTTCTCACCCTTGTTCTGTGGGTTTGGATAAAAAAGGTAGGCAAATGAATGGTTTGGTTGAGGGCCACACTGGACACTACCTTAGGCATAAATGTTGGGTTTGTCCTCATGGAAACCCTGTCTGGATGAAATATCATAAAAGGTTCCACAGCCATGAGTGCTTGCAACTCAGAGACTCGTCTTGCAGAAGTTATTGCCAGTAGCAGAGCTGTTTTCCAGGATAAAAATTTTATATCAGCTGTTGAGGCTGGCTCAAAGGGAGGCAGTGTGAGTTTTTCCAAGACATAATGGAGGTCCCATACAGGTATTGGTGCTCTCCTTGGAGGTCTTATATTTTTGGCCCCTCTGAGGTACTGCCTTATTAGAGGATAAGAAAAGATAGGAGGTTCCATATTGTAATGGGCTGAAATGGCAGAGGCATGAATCTTAACTGAAGAAAAAGAAAGGCCTTTGTCCAACATCTCAATTAGGTATTGTAAAATCTGAGGGATATTTGGTACATATGTGTCAATGCCTTGTTCCTGGCTCCAAGCACAGAATCTCTTCCATTTTTCCGCATAAGATTTTCTGGTAATGGGCCTCCTGGCCTCCAAGATAACATCCATAACAGCTTTTGAAAGAGGAGTGTTCTGAATGGCTACATTACCCGCCATGCTGCCAGATTTAAGGTCCTGAGTTGACTGTGCAGGATCGAATTGTTTTGTTGGGTCAGCAAGTGGGACGTTTGAGGCAATATCCATGCTGGGCCTCGAGACAAGCTCTTTAGGATTGGGTACCAGTGCTGGTGTGGCCAGTCTGGTGCAATCAGTATCATTTTTGGCTTCTCTTGTCTGACCTTTAGGAGTACCTTGGGAAGGAGAGGCAGTGGAGGAAAGGTGTATACTGTTAGGGCATCCACTCTCCACGTTTGTTTGTGATAAATCCTTGTGCAAAATCTCTGTAATTGGCAGTTGTGAGGGGAGGCGAATATATCTAAGTTTGGGCATCCCCATTTCCTTGTTATCATGCTGAAGACTTGTGGATCCAGTTTCCACTCGTGGGGATCCATGATGTTTCTGCTTAGTTCATCTGCCAGAGTATTTGTTTTTCCTGGCAGGAATTGTGCTTGCAGGTGAACTTGGTAAATTAATGCTGTGTCCCACAAGGTCATTGCTTGTCTGCAGAGGGGGTAGGAATGTGTGCCTCCCTGCTTGTTTATGTACCACATGACCGTAGTATTGTCAGTCTATCAGTAGTTGTCCTGGATGAAGTAGGTCCTTGAAAGCTGTCAGGGCATTCTGAACCGCTAGAATCTCTTTTTGACTGATATGAAGATGCATCTGGCTTGCAGGCCATGTGCCCCGAATACATTTTCCTGCCATATGTGCCCCCCAGGCATAGTCTGATGCGTCCATTGTCAGTGTCTGTCTAGCTGTGGGTAAAGTGAATGACAGACCTTTGTTGTGATGACAGGCCTGTGCCTACCATCGAAACTCCTATTGCAGGCAGGGAATAAGGGTAATTACTGTCTCCAGGCTGTGGCAATGCTGAGTCCAAACACTTTTTAGATACCATTGTAGTTTCCTCATATGCAGTCTGGCATACGGAATTAGTAGAATTCAGGATGCCATGAAGCCCAAGGCCTGCAGGATTTTCCTTGCAGATAACTGGGTCTTTGTTGCTAACTTTTTGAAGTAAGAAGTCAGTTGCCTTTGTCTGGTGTGAGATAAGCCATCTGGTCAGTTGCATTTAAGCTCGCCCCCAGGAATATTATCTCTTGAGAGGGTACTAGTTTTGATTTCTTTTCGTTTACTGTGTACCCTAGGCAAATTAGTAATCTTTTTACAAACGCCAGATGCTTTAGAAGAATGTCTTTGTTCTCTGCTTGAATAAGGCAGTCGTCCAAGTAGGGATATATTTGAAGTCCTCTGTCTGCAAAACGCAATTACTGATGCCAGGCATTTTGTGAAGACCCTGGACACAGTAGATAAGCCAAAGGGCAGTGCAGAGAATTGATAGTGCATTGAGCCAGCTATGAATCTGAGGTATCTTCTGCAAGATTGTCTGATTGGGACATGCAGGTATGCCTCTTTTAGGTCCAAAGTTACGAGCCAAGCCTTCTTGCCCAGCATGGGCAGTAGCTACTGTAGAGTCAACATCTTGAATTTTGGAACCTCCAGAAACGTTTTTAGTATAGACAGATCCAGTATTAGTCTCCAGGCTTTGTCCTTTCTGGGCACCAAGAAAAGTCTCGAGTAAAATCCTTGTCCCTGCTCTTGTTGTGGTACTTGATGAATGGCCCCCCATGTCCATGAGAGCTGTAATTTGTTTTTGTGCCTCTGCCCATTAATTGTGTGACAGATCTGGCATACCTTTTGCCCTCGGCAGGGTGTGAAAATGGAACCTGTAGCCCTGTGACACTATATTCAAGACTCACTTGTCTTGGGTAATCTTTTGCCAGTTTTGTGAAAAAAGTGCTAGTTTTCCCCCTAAGGGGGCTGCTAAAAGAAAAGTGCTTGGATCTGGCAGAGGAAAGTCATTGAGACTGTTTCTGTAAGGTTGTGATTTGTCTTCTCCACTTTTGGAGGTAGGAGCACCCCATTGTTTAGGCCTGTATGAGCCTTGGGGCTGAGATCCGCCTCTGGGACATCTGTATCTGCCTCTTTGTGGCCTGTCTGACACTGGAAAGGACCAATTTTTGGAAGGCCAGTTCCTGCCAAATCTGGGTGGCTGTACCTGTAAAAAATCCTTAACTGTCGGCATGGATTTCGCTTTATCCTCCATTTTCTTCAAGACCTCTTCTGCTTTAGCACCAAACAAGGTATCATGTTGTAATGAGGCATCTAATAAATTTTGCTTTAACCTGAACAGGTAGATTCTGTTCCTTTAACCAAGCATGCCTTCTAATAACAGAACCTGTAACTGCGGCCCTGCAAGAGGCCTCCAGTGAATCATAACCACATTGCAAAGTATTCTTTCCCACTTGTTCAATTGCATGCAATAAATCCTGCAATTCCTTGTTCTCTGAACATTCAGAATTTGTCAACATTTTCTGTTTAAGCAGTGACATTAAGTATTGCTGATATTTAAGCATATGAAACTAACAATTTAAAGCCCTTACAGCCAAGATAGCAGAAGTGTATACTTTTTTCCCCCATCTGTCCAGTGCCCTAGAATCCCTATCAGAGGGTACAGGGTTTTTAGCAGTGGAAGCTTTGACCCCTTTGGAAACCTGAGATATAGTTTCTGGGTCAGCAGCGGGGTTCTTATATAGGAATTTATGAGAATCTGGGACCCTGTAGTATCCGTCAGGCTTAGCAGGTGCAGGAGGTAGAGAGTCTAGAGACAGGCCGGACTCTGAAAATACATCATCTACAATGTCTAGAACAGGTGGGCCTGTGCTGAGGTAATAGCAGAAAGCCTCCGAGTCTTTTCTTAGATTCAGAGTCATCTTGGCTTTCCCAGTGGAAATGCTCCCTCATGGTATGCAGAGTTTCCCCAAAAGAATAATCCTCAGGAGGAGAGGCTGAAGGAATAGATTCTTCAGCATCAGAATCCTCATAAGGAGGAATGGAATAATCCTGTTCAGAAGAGGAATCGGAGGAAATAAAAACCTGATCAGAGGAATCATATTCTGTCTCTCTTGCCTAGGCCTCTTATCAGGAGGGGGATGGGAACCCCTGATCAAAGTAATTAGGTCTTCGGCCATTTTAAGCATCTGTTTTTCAGGCATTGTAGTCCGAGTAGGAGAATTATGTACTTGTTTCCTTGTCTTTAGAGCTGTTTTAGTCTTTGTAGCTGAAGATGGTTTAGGTCTGAAGACAACCTCAGAAGCCTATGCCTGCTCAGCGGCTCCGGACCCATCTGAGGGAAGATTTCCGAGTGTCCCATACCTTGAGTATCCAGAGGCCCAGTCGGCTCCACGTGGGAGTCGGAAGCGGCCTTTGGCTCTGAGGTAGCGGGCACCTGGGGCTGCGAAAGCGCCTCACTGAGAGCCGGTGACTGGCCTAGCGGAGGCCTAGTCGTCTGTTTTGGACCTCTAATGCCTATCCTTGTCCTTGCGTTTTTTGTAAACTCCTGTCGTCGGCTGCTCTGACGGCATTATGTAATTAAACCTTCGGCCAAAGTAATAGAATGCAAAATCGAACCGACGCTTAACAGTGCGTTGGTTAAATCTAGCACAAAACCAACAGCTAGCAACTTTGTGGTTGGGGCCTAGGCAAGGAATACAGTAAGAGTGAAAATCCTTTTGAGGTATTTGCTTCCCACAAGAAATACAATTGTTAACTTTTTCTGACATCAGTCTGGAGCAAGAAAAACGTTTCCCCAAAGGGGTACTACATCGGTTCTGAAATTCGGATTTGAAAATCTCAGGAGTCGGCTGACCAGCACTTGCGAACTTTTAGTTATGTACTCACCATAACTTCAGATGTTTGAGATCCATCTCGCCTACATTCTGACTGATGGGTTCGGAGCCGATCCCTCGGCTCCGACTCGGCACGCTTATGCCAAAGAGCGAAGTCTCTTATTGGCTGAGCTTACTATATCCCAGGATGCACCACTACCAGTCCCCCAGATCTAGTTTGTCCGCATACATGCACACATGCACGCCCTGCTTATATAACATCGTCAGATGAAACAAGATAAAACAGTAGAACTCAAAACCGTTCAATCTCTTCTGATCTCCAAGGCAGGGGAAGGAGGGTAGAATGTAGAGATGGATCCCAAACATCTGAAGTTATGGTGAGTACATAACTAAAAGATGTTATGTGATCTATCTCTACATTCTGACTGATGGGACAGCGTCCCTAGCACCTGAATCCTGGGTGGCTCACTGGAAAACACTCCTGAGTACCGTGGAACCAAATGAAGCTCGTCCTTTAGATGCCACATCCAATTTGTAGTGGGAAATGAAAGTGTGCGGATTGGACCAAGTAGCTGCAGCACAAATTTCCGATATAGCGAGCTTGGAATGAAAAGCTATAGAAGTAGCCATAGCTCTGGTAGAATGAGCTTTGATAGATGTTGTAAGTTGCTTATTCGAAGAAGAATAAGCCTGAGTTATGCAATCTCTGATCCATTTGGAGATAGTAGCTTTTGTGATGGTATGGCCCAATTTATTATCTGAGAAGGACACAAACAACTGGTCTGACTTACGAAGTTGCTGAGTCCTGTCTAAATAGAAGCGTAATTGCCTGTGAACATCCAATTTATGGAGAGTGTATTCTGCTTCATTGGAGAATTTTGGGAAGAAAACTGGTAGCTCTAGAGATTGTTGGAGACAGAAACTAGAACAGACCTTTGGGACAAAGGATGGATTAGGCCTAAGTGATACTCTATCCTTGTGGAAAATCAAATACGGTGGCTTAATAGACAGGGCTTGAAGCTCTGAAACTCTTCTTGCAGAAGTAATTGCAACTAAGAAGGCAGTTTTCCAAGACAGATATTTTAACTCACATGTAGCAGCCGGTTCGAAAGGGGAAGATGTTAATGCCAAGCACCAAATCAAGATCCCACGGAGGCAGGATGAAAGATTGGGGTCTTAATAGGCCGCACCTTTAATGAAAGTTTTGCATAGTCTGCTGCTCATCAATGGAGGATCCATGGATTCGTGGAATTTAGAGATAGCCGCTAGTTGGACTTTAATAGTAGAGACAGAAGATCCTTGATTAAACAGGGATGTTAAGAATTTCAAAACCTCTGGGACAGGAGCAGTGATAGGGTCTAAGCCCTTGAGTTGAGCCCAGATAGCAAACCTCTTCCACTTACTGAGGTACAATTTGTTAGTGGTGGGTTTGTGGGTCAAGATAAAATGTGAACAACTTCTGGGTCTAGTGTGTGCCTTCTGACTAAAGTCGGAAGTGGAGGAGCCAAGCTGTCAATTTCAAAGATTGAAGGGACTGATGCCGATGTCCTGACTGATGGATTAGCAAGTCCGGAATTAGGTCTAAAGTCCACGGATCGTCCACCGCATGCTTCTTCAGGTAAGGAAACCATACCTGACGAGGCCAGTATGGGGCAATCAGTATCATTGAGGACCCCAATTGAGAAGCTTTTGAATAACTTTGGGGAGAAGTGGAATTGGAGGAAAGGCATAAAGTAGCCCTGTTGGCCAAGGTTGTGCTAGAGCATCCATAGCTGGTACTCCTGATGTGGGATCAAGGAGAAGAACCTTTGGCACTTGGTGTTTAGTGGAGTTGCAAATAGGTCGCAGCACGGCGTCCCCATCTCCTGAAAACCTGAGCTGCTACTGTGTGGTTTAGAGACCACTCGTGAGGAGAGAGAATTGTCTTGCTCAATTTGTCTGCCAATATATTTGACCTTCCCCGGATGTGGGTCGCTACCAAGAAGCGGTTGGTAGCTACAGCCCATTCCCACACTCTCATGGCCTCTCTGCAAAGGGGTACGATCTGGTCCCTCCTTGTTTGTTCAGATACCAGACCACCGACATGTTGTCTGTGTGGATGGCGATGATGCCCTGAGGAAGAAACTTGTGTAAGGCCTGTAGGGATAGAAGTACAGCCCTCATCTCCAACACGTTGATGTGGAGAAGAGCTTCGTCTGGAAGCCAGGAGCCCTGAACTAGCCTGCCCAGACAATGCCCCCCCCACCCTATCTGGGAGGCATCTGTCAGGGTAACCACTGGAGAGGGAAGAACAAAGGGCTTCCTTGATCCAAATTGGATGTCTGAAGCCACCAGCGAAGGTCCCTTTGCATATTTCCGTAATCATGATGTGATGATTGAGGGAAGATCCTGAAAAGACCATTGAGTTGACAATAGCCACTGAAGAATCCTCATGTGCAATCTTGCCAGAGGAACTAAAAGAACCGTGGCAGACATTGAGCCTAAAACTTGTAGAACCATCCTGGCTGGGGCTTTGGATCTCGAGATCAGAGCTTGAACTTGGCCCTGTAAAGTTTGGATCCTTTCGGCAGGAAGAAAGACGCATCAATCTTGAGTCTATCTCTGCTCCTATGAACTTTATGCGTTGAGAGGGCAGCAAGACAGACTTTGACCAATTTAATGTAATCCCCAGGTAATACCCAGGAGATGGTGGCTTTGAGGTTGTCCATTAGTAGATGCCTGGTGGTGGCAGTCAGGAGCCAGTCGTCCAGATAGGGAAACACTTGGAATCCAAGACTTCTCAGGTGAGCCGTCACTACTGCCAAACACTTGGTGAACACCCTGGGGCTGTGGTGAGACCAAAGGGCAGAGCACAAATTGGTAATGACTGACTCCCAGGCTGAAGCGCAGATACCTCCTGGACGCCTGATGTATCGGTATGTGATAATAGGCGTCCTTGAGGTCTATGGAGCACATCCAAACATCCTTCTCCAACAATGGGAGAATGGATTGTGCGTGACCATTCGAATTTGGATTTCGTGGCGGATTGGTTCAGTCTGCTGAGATCCAATATTGGTCTCAGGTCCCCTGTCTTTTGGCACTAAAAGAACCTGGAGTAATTTCCTGATCCGATCTGGTCTGTGGGGACGGTTGGATGACTCCTTTTCTAGCAGCTTTAAAGCTTCTGCGGCTGCCATTTCCCTTTGACTGGGTGGTGGGTCCGGGATTCTTTTGGACGGTGGGGCGAGTATGTGAATGGGATGGTGTAACCTCCGGCAATGATCCGAAGCACCCATCTGTCCTGAGTGATTGACTCCCAGGCTTTTAGGTGCTTGGCAACGACACCCGACTGGCTCGAGCAGCACAGCCGGGCAATCCCTCATGACGTGTGGGAGGCTGAAGAGCCACGAAAGGACTCGCGGTCTCCAGAATTGCGGGGCCCTCTGCCGCCTCTGGGACGGCGTCTCCCTGAAAATTTCCCGCTCTGCCTCTGGAAGGGAATCTTCCTGCTGTTGGGAGAAAAACTTACGAGATTTGCGAACCACATTTTCCCCCTCCTTTAGCCTTGGGTAAGGCCGAAAGGGAGTGGAATAACGGGCACCTACGCAGATAAAGTTTTTCCCTCTTGCTCACAGCGGGTAAGTGTCTTTAACCTTGGGTCCAAACAAGGAGGACCCATCAAAGGAGCGTGTGAAGGAAGACTTGAAGGCCTCCATAAACTGACACAGCGTAGCCAGGCTTGTCTCCGAGAGCCATGCCTGTGCCTGCCGCTCTACCGCCTTCGGCATAGGAAATGAGCCTCATGGACGAGTTAGAAATTGACGTGGATAGCCAACTGAGAGCTAACCGACTGGGCTAGCTGCTCAGGTAGGTTACCGAGAGGGAATCTGACAACTCCTTGACCAGATCCCTCTGAAGCCTGGTAAAATGTGCCAAATAATTCAGAGACCTTAAAGTAAAGGCCGCTGTAGTCAGGGTGCTTCCTGCACCTGTCCATACTCCTAGACTCCTTATTAGGAGGATGGGACGTTGAAGCCTCTGCCACGCCCTGTTGTGTAGCAGATGCCACCACCATGGCATCTACAGCCACGCCTTTAGTGAGGAACTCCATCTCGGGGAGCAGACAAAAATTTATTTGGACGAGAAGGGACTGGTTCCACGGTATCTGGGTGTTCCTTCGACAAACTAAATCCAGAAGCTCGTCGAAGGCGGAGACACCCAGGAGGCGGAGGGCTGAGCCCCAAAGGCCTTGAGGAGCACTGACTCATCAGCAGAGGGGGTTTGGATATCCAGCCGCCTCGTTGTTTGAGGATCTCTAAGATGTCTGCAAATGAGACATCATCCGAGGGCGACTTCGGGACCCCTCTGCATCATCAAGATCAGTGTCTGATGTAATAGACTCAGGGAATCCACGTGCTTCCTCTTGCACGATCTCTTCCTTGGGGATTCCTCCGAGACAACTCAAGAACCCTCAGGAGGAGGAACCCCAATGGGGGTAACCTCAGGCCCCGGGCTCCGCTGACTACGGACAGGGGAACTGCCAAAGACCCAGTCTCCACGCCCAGGGAAGGTGCCGTAAAGCCGGAGAGATGACCGAAGAGGACTTGGCCAAGGCACTCCTCATGGCTCTGAAAGCCGGACCCCCAGAATCCTGGGAGTGTCCGGTCCCGAGCGTGATGGCCGACGGAAGTCCGCAGCCGAAGCACCGAGGGGAGGCTCGGAACCGAAAGCATAGGTCGAAACATCACCCCGGGTCCAGCCGAAGAAGTCCGCGTACCAAACTCGACCCGAAGGCCTGGGTTGGAGTAAGGGTCGAGCAGACCCTAAGATCTCCACCGGCTCCAACAGCACCTGCTCCGGCGGAGCGAAGCAGTCGGAGGAGGAATGGCAATGGGTGGGCCAGGGTCATCGGCTCGAAGCCAGCTGGGTGAACCGAAACAAATTTTTGGAAGACTGGGGACTGGAACAGTCTTTGGAGCACCCTGTCTATATCAGAATCTGACATCCTCGAAGACCGAGAGGAAACAGAACGGGTTCGCGACGGCCTCTCCAACGCCCCAAAGGACTAGGGGACCGGCCCGAGGTGACTCGATGACTATCGGCGCGAAGGAATACACACACCAGATTCCATCGGTGCCGAGTGGACTTCGGGCGAGGAGGAATGTCTGAGCGACCCTTGTCGGCTCGACCAGTGGAGCCAAGGTGACCCGCCTCGATGCCCCAGCCATCGGCTCCGGCCAGAGGAGTCGATACTGGTGGCATCGAGGCAGACCGTTCACCTCGGCTCAAGTCCTTGGAGCCAAGGAGAGGCCTGCCTATGTCTCTTAGCGGTCGGATCCGACGGACTGGTCGGAACCAACGCCCTTTTCTTTTTAGCCAGAGAAGGAGAGGATGCCAAGGCTTCTTCAAAAGAAGGTTTAATTAACCCCTTAAGAATCAATTTATTTTTCCTCTCCTGGAGGACCCTTGAGGAAAAAGCGTGACATACGCTGCATGACTCCTGTAAGTGTTTTGCACCTAAACAATACACACAGAGCGAGTGATCGTCTGTGATGGACATTTTGAAAAGTACAGTTTTGTACCTACCATAAATGTAGATGTTCGAGGATCCACATTGCTGCAGTCCTAACTATTGGGTAGTCCGCTGTCCAGTCGGCCCGAATACCAAAGTATATGGCTGACGTCGGTCAGGGCGCATTAGACTGACGTCAGTACGTCAGGGTACTAATGCGCATGACCGACGTCATATCCTCAGTCTTTTCTTGCCCCAGATGTCAGAAGACCCTGAAAAGATAAGGCCAAAAACCAAAAACTCCCAACATATCTGCACCAAAATATATATATATACAAAATATACAATATTAGCAGAATATAACCTCACCTACACAACCACCCCTAAACACAGAGGGGAAGGAGGGAGGGTAAATTGGACTGCAGCAATGTGGATCCTCGAACATCTACATTTATGGTAGGTACAAAACTGTACTATGTTCTTCATTCCACATTGCTGCAGTCCTAACTATTGGGTAGAATCCCAAAGCAGAGGTAAGGGAGGCTGGCAAATCATAAGGAAGCAGGAGCTGATAACATGCCTTGCAAAATAGCTGTGGCAAAACCAGCCCTAGACTTAGAGTAGAGAGGAAGGTGGTAATGCTTAGAGAAAGTATGCACTGAACTCCAAGTAGCTGCCTCCAAAATATCCTTAGTTGCCACCCCTTAAAAAAGCTGTTGAAGTGGCAGTAGCCCTAGTGGAATGAGGCCTAATCCCAGCTGGAATCTCCTTGCCATGATGGGAATAACAAAATGCAATGCAAAACCCAATCCACCTAGAAATAGTTTGTTTTGACACAGGCTTGCCCTGAGAACTCAAAGCAAAAGAAACAAACAACTGCTGAGACTGCCTAAAATCCTTAGTCCTGCTCAAATAATAACAATTGCCTGTGTACATCTAAAGTGTGCAAAATCTTTTCCCCTTTATTTTGGGGATCTGCATAAAACGTAGGCAAATGAATAGTTTGGTTTAAAGCCACACTAGAAACCACTTTAGGCATAAAGGAAGGATTAGTACGTAATGATACCCTATCCTTATGAAAAATCAAAAGGCTCAACCGCCATAAGGGCCTGTAACTCAGAAACCCTTCTTGCAGAAGTAATGGCCAACAAAAAGCAGTCTTCCATGACAAGTATTTCAGTTCAGCAGTAGCTGCAGGCTCAAAAGGTTGTAGAGTAAGTTTCTCCAACACAAAATTGAGATCCCAAGCAGGAGTAGGAGCTCTACGTGGGGTCTTATATTCTTTGCCCTCTAAGAAATTGCTTGAACAAAGGATGTGAAAACAATGGTGGGTCACAATCATAGTGAGCTGAAATTGCTGCAGCATGAATCTTAATGGAAGAGAAAGACAAACCTTTGTCCAATAACTCAGTAAGATATTGAAGAGCCACACTCAAATTAGGCTCCGAAATCTCCAAATTCTTTGCTGCAGTCCAAAATAAAAATCTCTTCCATTTTTCTGCGTACACTTTCCTTGTACTAGGTCTTCTGGCTTCCATAATCACATTTAAAACTTGTTGAGGAAGTTGAGACCTGCTGTCTTTCTTCATCTAACAGCCTGGCATATTCTGTTTTGAGAGTGAAGCTTGACATTGAGCAGACGACCGTCCTTCTGAGACAACAGATGTGGAATCAAGGGTAAAGGCCATGGAGGCTTCTTTACCAGACTCCTCAGTAATGGGTACCAGTGCTGCCGAGGCCAATCTGGAGCTATTAAAATCATCCTTGGCTTGTCTTGTCTGACCTTTAGAAGCACCTTCGGAAGAAGAGGCAGAGGTGGAAACGCATACACATGAAGATCTTTCCAACTGAAAGAAAGAGCATCCACTTTCCAAGCTGTGTGATGAAACCTCTTTGTGCAAAACTTTGGCAGCTGGTGGTTTAGTGGAGAAGCGAACAGATCTATGTCTGGAGTTCCCAGGACACTGTCAACTTTTGAAATACATGAAGATCCAGTTTCCACTGTGGGGATCCATGATTTGTCTGCTTAACACATCTGCTAAGGAGTTCTGTGCTCCCGGCAGAAACCTTGCCTGAAGAGTTAGTTGCAAGCTTAGCGCAGTCTCCCATAAAATCACTGCTTGCCTGCACAATGGGTAAGAATGTGTTCCCCCTTGTTTGTTGATGTACCACATGACAGTTGTGTTGTCTGTTAGAATCAACACCTGCCCTGGAAGAAGTAACTCCTTGAAAGCCATTAATGCAAACTGGACTGCTAACATCTCCTTCATGTTGATATGCTGTAGTCTGGCAGGCCACTTGTCTTGTATCCACTTTCCATTTAGATGAGCACCCCAAGCAATGTCTGAGGCATCTGTCGTTAGAATTTGACTCGCCTCTGGCCGGGTCACAGAGAGTCCCTTGTTTAGGTGACATTCCTGAGCCCACCACAAAAATTCCTTTTGAATGCAAGATATTATTTGAATGACAGTGTCCAAATCCTGGCAGTGCTGTGTCCATACATTTTTGAGATACCATTGTAGCTTCCTCATATGCAGTTTGGCATTGGGAAGCACCAGAATACAAGATGCCATGAACCCTAAGGCTTGAAGGACTGTCCTTGCAGTCAGCCCGGACTGAAGAGATAGTTGATGGAAGTAACTGGAAAGATTCTTTTGTTTGTCCGGGGTTAAAAGGCCACCTGGGATGCTGTATTCAGTCTCACACCCAGAAAGCACCTCTCGTGAGAGGGTACTACACTGGACTTTATTACGCTCACAGAATACCCTAGGCATCTTAGCACTGCTATGACATATTCCAAATGCTGTAGAAGGTCTTCCTTTTCTTGAGCCAGAATCAGGCAATCGTCCAAGTAAGGATAGATTTGAATTCCTTTTAGCCTGAAGTAAGCTATCACTGGAGCCAGCACCTTTGTGAATACTCTGGGCGCAGTAGATAAGTCAAAGGGCAATGCAGAGGACTGATAATGAGAATTTCCAGCTCAAAACGCAGATACTTTCTGCAACTTAGTCTTATAGGCACATGAAGGTAAGCTTCCTTGAGATCTAAAGTTACCATCCAGTGATCCTTGCCCAGCAGAGGTAAAAGCTGTTGTAACGGCAACATTTTGAACTTGGGAATGACCAGATAAGTGTTGAGGATAGATAAATCCAAAATTGGTCTCCACGTGTTCCCCTTCTTGGTACTAGGAACAGGCGAGAATAAAATCCTAGGCCCCTTTCTGGCACAGGAACCGCTGAATGGCCCCTATTTGGAGTAACTGAGAAATTTGCTTGTGAGCCTCTTGTCTTTGTAGAGGAGGAATGTCTGGCATGCCTTTGAAAGGAGGCAAGGTATGGAAATAAAACCTGTAACCGTGGTGAATGATATCCAGAACCCATTTGTCTTGGGTAATTAAATCCCAATTTTCTTTGAAAAGAGACAGTCTTCCTCCTAGAGGTGCCGCCAGGCGAAGGTACTGGCAGCTGAAAAGGCAGGTCATTGGGTCTGCTTACGAAAGGACTGACCCCTGCCCTCACCAGAAGTCTGAGCAGGTGAACTCCCTGTCCTAGGCCTAAAAGCACCTTGAGCTCTGCCCCTACCACGTCTAGACCTACCCCTAGACTGGGAATCATAAGCAGGATAAGTCCATCCCTTAGCAGGCCAATTTCTACTAAACTGGAGGCTGCACCTGCAAAAATCCTTAACAGTTTGCATAGACTTAGCCTTGTCCTCCATCTTCTTTAAAACTGCTTCCACAGGCGAACCAAACAACACATCAGACTGTAAAGGAGCATCCAAAATCCTTGTCTTAACATGTTCAGCTAAATTCTGATCTCTCAACCAGGCGTGCCTACGAAGAACAGAACCAGTGGCAGCCACCCTGGAGGAGGCCTGCACAGCATCAAAACCACATTGCAAGGAATGTTTACCCACTTGTTCAGACACATGAACTAAATCCTGCAACTCTTTACACTCAATACCTTCCGCCAGAGCATCCACCTTAGATTTCAACTGTGAAAGAAGATAATTCTGATATTTTAACATGTGAAACTGACAATTCAACGCCTCATGGCTAAAGTGGAAGAAGTATACACTTTCTTTCCCCATCTATCCAAAGCCCTTGCCTCTTTATCAGGAGGGACAGGATTTTTAACAACTGAGGCCTTCACACCTTTAGGCCCCTGAGAGACAGTTTCCGGTCTGCCCTAGGACTCTTAAAAAGATACTTATGAGCTTCAGGCACCCTATAATACCTATCGGTTTAACTGGGACAGGAGGCAAAGAACTGGATTCAGGAAGCCTCTGCAAAAACATCTTCCACCACATTCAAAACAGGAGGTATAGCTAAAGGCCTGTGCTGGGGTAAAACAAGAATTCCCTAAGCCTTTTCCTGGAATCAGAGAAATCTTGACCTTCCCATTTAAAATGCTCCTCATGGAATGCAAAGTCTCTGAAAATGAAAAATCCTCAGGAGGGAAGCTGAAGGAGTAGAATCATCCACATCAGAATCAGAATAAGGAGGGAACTCCTGCAAGTCTTCAGTCAAGACTCAGAAGCCTCCGAGCATTGCTCAAAACTCTCAAACTCAGATTCCACCCTAGGCCTCTTATCAGGAGGGGCATAGAACCCTATCATAGTAATCAAATCCTCTGCCATTTTAAGCATATGTTTCTTAGGCAAAGACCCTGAAGTACTAGGAGAAACCCCCACTGAAGCAAAACTCGGCCTGCCCCTCAAAGAAGCCTTGGAAACAGAAGGGAGGCTCTGACCACCTAGGAAGAGAGGGAAGAACAGCCACCTGAGAAGCCCCTCAGCCTGGCCTACTCCCTGAGAGGATACATCCTGTAACAGTAAAGTCTCTCCCTGAGACTCCAAAGAAACACCTGGCAAAACCTCCGCTCCACTGAGTTCTAAAGAACCGACGCCTGGGACTGTCGGTTCCTCCCTAGGCTTTGCTGTTTTGTCCTTGCGCTTTTTAGTCGAAGCCGGCGCCGGAGCATCCGACGGCATTTTATAATTACAACGCTTCCCAAACACTAACCTGGCACAGTCTAACCTTCTCTTAATAGTGCGTTTGTTAAATCTAGCACAAGAGCGCATCCAACAACGCCGTGCTCAGGCCCTAAACAAGGTATACACAAAGTATGGTAATCCCTATGAGGTATCTGTTTCCCACAAGAAATACAGTTATTCACTTTTGACATCCGGTTAAAAACTGAGGCAAGAAAAAACAAAATATTCCCAACGGGTACTTAGCCAACTTTGATTCGGTCTGAAACTCTGGCTTCAGAAACTTTCAGAACGCCAACCTGCACTCGCAAAATTGCTTCTGCATCGGACCATGCGGCAAAAAAGACTGAGGATATGACGTCGGTCATGCGCATTAGTACCCTGACGTACTGACGTCAGTCTAATGCGCCCTGACCGACGTCAGCCATATACTTTGGTATTCGGGCCGACTGGACAGCGGACTACCCAATAGTTAGGACTGCAGCAATGTGGAATGAAGAACATCTACATTTTGTACATTTTTTAAAGCCCGAAGGCCTAGGATTCTGAGACATTATGGAAAGAAATTTTCAGTAATCTGACAGGAAAAATACAATTACTGACTTACTGATGACTACAGTTATCGCTTAAAAGCGCAAATGACAAGGAACTTTGAAAACCCTGTAAGAACAAACAGAGCTACAAAAAAATTTAAAGCCTTTTGCTCTATATGTAAGTTATAGGAGGGTTGACTGACCGGGAAGGCCCTAGATGAAGGGGGCCTAAACCAAACTCAACCCAATCACACACCAAAAGTCTTCAACAAATCCAACCAATCACACAACAATGAGAAGAATAGCCGTTAAAACAGCTTTTTGAGGCAAAAACAGCAAAAAACTGACAGAAAAAGTTAGTTAAAATAACTACTCAGCTCAGCCAGCTCGAGACCACGTCTTCGCAGGTTAGCTGCAAACGAGATCTGGGGACTGGTAGTGGTGCATCCTGGGATATAGTAAGCTCAGCCAATAAGAGACTTCGCTCTTTGGCATAAAGCGTGCCGAGCGAGGATCGGCTCCGAACCCATCAGTCAGAATGTAGGCGAGATAGGATCACATAACATCTGCTTTTACTTCGGGCACCGCGCGGCAAAAAAGACTGAAGAAAATGGCATCGGCTGCATCTTTCATACCCCTGGCGCATTGACGTCAGGGAAGAGGTGACAGCAACCGACGCCGAACAGGCCTTTGGAATTCAGGCCGACTGCGGGTAGCCTGCCAGCAGGATAACCCAAAAGTAATGACTGCAACAGTGAAACATGATTAACATCCTTTATTCCACACCGGCTTGTCAGAAGGGGGATGAAGGATTTATCCGGTCTCCTAGGGATTGGCTCCACAGTGTCCAGCTCCTTCCAAGCCCTGGTAGTAATCAAGTCTACCAAGGGGTCGGTCGGGGGGGGGGCACCCAAGAGGTAGACGGGCCTGCGTCAAATGCCTCCAGAAACACAGACTCATCCGAGGAAGGTTTCTGGGCTGACCACCCCCCTCTTATGCGCAGCATCTCCATAATGTCTCCAAAGGAGACGTCCTCTGAGGGCGACCTGGGGGAACCTTCCCCTTCCTCTAAGCCAGTGTCCTCCGTGAGGGACACGGGGGAGTCCAAGTGCCTCCACTTACACTTTCGTTTGCGAGGGACCTCCTTGGCGGGACTGTCCGAGGAAGGCTCACCAACGGAGTCCTGTTCCTCTATGGGAACTAACTGGGCGCAGACGCAGGCTGTCCCTGGGGCCGGACGATGGAAGACAGGCCCATATGCGAGGGAGTCAAGGGTGGATCCGTAGCACGGACCGGGGACTTCGAACTCTGACAGCACCCTCTCCACCACGTCGAAAGCCAAAAGTGAACCACTCTCCTCTGGATCCGAGAGTAGTCCCCTCGGCTCAGACATGAGGACCGGTGTCGGAGCTAATGCGATCGGACCCGAAAGGGGAGTGCGCTCCGACAACAATGTAGCCGAAGACACTCACCCCTGCGGATCCGAAGCTCGGCTCTCGGCCCCGAGAGCTCGGATCTGAAAGATGACTCGATAAATTCGAGGGTAAGGCTGGCGAAGTAGCAACTACTATTGGCGTCGACTCACCGGCTCCGAGATGACTCAGATCAGATGGCTCCGAAACCCGATAGTGGATCGGAGAAGGAGCAATGGGTGCAAAGAAAGGGGCCGCGCTCCCTCCCGGAGGGGGAGAGGGGAGGCAGGAGCACTCCCATCTGCATCTGGGCCTGCACGAATCGTTGCATCATCCAGTCCATATCTGCGTCGGACAGACTCCTGGTAGACCTAGAAGTTGTCGAGGCAGGCCGGGAATACCGCCTAGACGACCTCGAAGGTGAATGAGGACTCCTCCTCCGGCTCTGGAGATGAGCGTAGGGAACGGAGCCGAGAG